>NW_027412088.1:22046051-22088114 GCF_047663935.1 Musca autumnalis
ATAAAAAATATAAAATATAAAATATAAAATATAAATATAATTATAATATAAAATATAAAATATAAAATATAAAATATAAAATATAAAATATAAAATATATAAAATATAAAATATAAAATATAAAATATAAAATATAAAATATAAATATTAAAATATAAAATATAAAAATATATAAATATAAATATAAAATATAAAATATAAAATATAAAATATAAAATTATAAAATATAAAATATAAATATAAAATATAAAATATAAAATATAAAATATAAAATATAAAATATAAAATATAAAATATAAAATATAAAATATAAAATATAAAATATAAAATATAAAATATAAAATATAAAATATAAAATATAAAATATAAAATATAAAATATAAAATATAAATATAAAATATAAAATATAAATATAAAATATAAAATATAAAATATAAAATATAAAATATAAATATAAAATATAAAATATAAAATATAAAATATAAAATATATAAAATATAAAATATAAAATATAAAATATAAAATATAAAATATAAAATATAAAATATAAAATAAAAATATAAAATATAAAATATAAAATATAAAATATAAAATATAAAATATATAAATATAAAATATAAAATATAAAATATAAAATATAAAATATAAAATATAAAATAATAAAATATAAAATATAAAATATAAATATAAAATATATAATATATAAAATATAAAATATAAAATATAAAATATAAAATATAAATATAAAATATAAAATATAAAATATAAAATATAAATATAAAATATAAAATATAAAATATAAAAATATAAAATATAAAATATAAAATATAAAATATAAAATATAAAATATAAATATATAAAATATAAAATATAAAATATAAAATATAAAATATAAAATATAAAATATAAAATATAAAATATAAAATATAAAATATAAAATATAAAATATAAAATATAAAATATAAAATATAAAATATAAAATATAAAATATAAATATAAAATATAAAATATAAAATAAATAAAATATAAAATATAAAATATAAAATATAAAATATAAAATATAAAATATAAAATATAAAATATAAATATAAAATATAAAATATAAAATATAAAATATAAAATATAAAATATAAAATATAAAATATAAAATATAAAATATAAAATATAAAAATAATATAAATAAAATAAATATAAAATATAAAATATAAAATATAAAATATAAAATATAAATATAAAATATAAAATATAAAATATAAAATATAAAATATAAAATATAAAATATAAAATATAAAAATAAAAATAAAATATAAAATATAAAATATAAAAATATAAATATAAATATAAAATATAAAATATAAAATATAAAATATAAAATATAAAATATAAAATATAAAATATAAAATATAAAATATAAAATATAAAATATAAAATATAAAATATAAAATATAAAATATAAAATATAAAATATAAAATATAAAATATAAAATATAAAATATAAAATATAAAATATAAAATATAAAATATAAAATATAAAATATAAAATATAAAATATAAAATATAAAATATAAAATATAAAATATAAAATATAAAATATAAAATATAAAATATAAAATATAAAATATAAAATATAAAATATAAAATATAAAATATAAAATATAAAATATAAAATATAAAATATAAAATATAAAATATAAAATATAAAATATAAAATATAAAATATAAAATATAAAATATAAAATATAAAATATAAAATATAAAATATAAAATATAAAATATAAAATATAAAATATAAAATATAAATAAAATATAAAATATAAAATATAAAATATAAAATATAAAATATAAAATATAAAATATAAAATATAAAATATAAAATATAAAATATAAATATAAAATATAAAATATAAAATATAAAATATAAAATATAAAATATAAAATATAAATATAAAATATAAAATATAAAATATAAAATATAAAATATAAAATATAAAATATAAAATATAAAATATAAAATATAAATATAAAATATAAAATATAAAATATAAAATATAAAATATAAAATATAAAATATAAAATATAAAATATAAAATATAAAATATAAATATAAAATATAAAATATAAAATATAAAATATAAAATATAAAATATCTAATATAACATATACAATATTAAACATAAAATGTAAAATATACAGGGTTATCATGAATAAAAATTCCGTGCGGAATTTTTCCCTTTCCCCAATTTCATATTTTTTTATTTCCATATTTATGTGCAAAAAGGGAATATTTTTGTCGATTCGGCAAGAATATTCCATAATTAAGTGATTCTAGTAGTTTTCAACTTTTTAAAATATTGACTTTAAAGTAATTTCACTTTTTAAAATTATTTTCCGTGCGGAAAATTCCGAGGGAAATATTCATGATAACCCTGATAAAAACGTTTGGGTCCACCATTTATGTTTTTTACAGGTGTTTAAGTATACCCTATGATAAAGCATATCTAACAAAACGTATGATTTTCGCCAGCAAGTATCCGCCACCGTGTTTATCAGCCCTTGTACTCGCAATACGTTTAAGTAGTGAATTCACCAAAAGAAAATCACCATAATAATTACCATTTTTCCTCAACTTATTCACTTCACGTTTTGTAATTTCTTCTCGTGCATTCTTTCCTTCCGTATCAGCACTTCTTCGTTTTCGAATGTGTTTCCATTTATCAACAACATCGACGGGGTTCCAATCTATATTATCCGCCATATCACGAAAAGGTTCCAAATTATTTTCCCCAGTATCACCTCCTCTGAATTTTTTATCTTTCCTCAGTATATCCTCCTCTTTTGTTTTCAACATATTATCAATCATTAAATCTTTTAGATTCTCTCTCAACGAATAACTGGGCAATGATGGACCATAGCCTTTTTGTATAAGACGGCTACTTGTTTTTAACTTAATTTCATCCATGGCATTGAAATTCGATGATCTTTTTGCCACATTCCATGGCCAACGCCAAAAGGAATAATTTGTGTTGTTAGATTCGGCAGCTTCTTGTTCGCTCTTGGAGAGTTTGTAATTGGCTTCGTGTGATAAATTATTTTTGTTATTCCGCAAATCATCATTGATGGGTGAGTAGAGGGAACTATAGGTGAGGTCATTTAAGAAATTATCTTCGCCGCTGTTATCAGAGTTGAAATTGTTGGCGAAATTTTGGGATATCACTTTTGACGAGTTTTTTCGTTCACTTTGTCTATTTACGCTAGAACCTTTTGAGGAATGTACTTTATTTTTAGAAGTATAGTGACAAAAATCTGCCTTTCTCATTTTTTTGGATTTAGAACTTCTATATTTGTGTGGAGCATATTTAAATTCATCATAAATTCGATGTTGTATCATTTCACCATTTCGCGACTGCCTATCACTTTCATAATTATTTGGTTTAATTACTCCATCTGCATCAGCTATATCGGCATCCCCAGAAGCGGGTAATATTTGATCACTTATTTTTTGGGGATGTAAATCATTTCTTTTACCTTTTTTGCGCTCTACTTTCATCTTATGTTTTCCATTTCTTCTATAATTGTGTTTGACCGAATGGGATGGGACTTTATTTTGCTTTTCATTGAAATTGTTGTTTTTTGTTTCATAACGAACCCCCTTTCCATGATCTCTTTCTTGTACATTATTCTTCGATTCTTCATTTTCTTCTCCAATTCCCATTATCTTCTTATTCCCAATTACACTTTTCAGACTCCCATGTTGTACATTTTTATATTCTTTATTACTCCTGCCTTTATCTAAACCATTTTCTTTATATCCTAGCTTTTTTGATGTATTCCTTGGACTTGTATTTGTTTGAAGTGACTCTCCTTTTGACCGCCTTATATCCCGAATTTCCTTCACAGCCTCATTTTCATTATCCATTGACATTTGAAAATTTCTCAATAATTCATCAATGGTTTTTCGTCGCTGTCTCAATAGATCATCCAAATCCAAACTCTTATCTACTGATTGCCTTTTGGAGCACTCACAATCTTTACAAAGACATTTAGAATTGAAACTCCGTGAATCGTTTGATCCGGAAGATATAGGAAATATTGACTCAGAGAAAATCGCCATCACTAAAAAGCTTAAAAAATACATTCTCAAATATTTATGTCGATTTGTTGTGTAAAATATATTTTAGTTCTGAAATTGAAGGAAAGTAAACAAACTCTTTGACATAAATTTGTCAACAATAAATTGGAAAAGATTTGTGGGCATACAGTGGGTTACCTTTAGACAAAAACACGATACTCATACAATTTCTTCTAATTATTATACCCCACACCACACTGTGGTAAGGGGTATTAAAGGCCTGCGTACATAAGCCGCTCTGCCTGATTGCCTTGCTTTCCTGCTTCATTTCTGACGTAATAAAAATAATAGAATAAAGACGAAATTTTGAACTGGGTTGCCATCAGTTGGAAATTGGGTCGGCCTACTTTGTTCTTTTATGTTTTATTGAAGCAGCAAAGCAAGGCAATCAGGCAAAGCAGCTTATGTACGCAGGCCTTAAAGGCCTGGGTACATAAGCTACCTCGCCTGCTTGCCTTGCTTGCTTCTGATAAATGAAAAAAAAGAAAAGGGCAACTCGAAATTTGCTCGACCTATGCTGCCCTTTTCTCTTTTATTCTTTTATCAAAAGCAAGCAAGGCAAGCTGGCAGGGCAGCTTATATACTCACCCCTTTATGTCTTTGTGCATTTGTAAATATGTAACATACAAAAGGAAACGAGATAGACCCATAGTTCCTTCTGGGCATATACAAGGTGGCGAAAAAGTAAACTTCCGATGTTTTTTGGCTGTAATTTAAAAAAGAAAAACTTTGATTCTTCTTGTGGATTATTTTTAATTTATTTAAGTTACCGACCGATTACACTGCTCAACACGACTTTTGTTTCAACCGAAGTTGCGGTTGTTTCTAGATGAAAACGGCGAGATATTTTCAAATCCGGTCCCGGTTTTTGTCCATCAGCTCTTGTTTTTGAGATATAGCTCAAAATTGGTTTTTACGAGTTTAACCCAGACTTTCGTTATTTTCGGATACAATCAAATATTTTTTGTGGGTTTTTCGACATTTATATATTAAGGAGATGTTGTACGCTCGATACAAATCGTTTTTGAAATAATTATGGTGAGTATATATCAAAAAAAAATAGAACATATACGACGAACCTTGTAAAAATTGCATATTTTGAGTACTTTAAGCTGTAATTACGTCATCGGGGGAAGTCATAGGATCTTCATATGGCAATGCGGATATGCTTAGGGTGTCTACTATATAGTCCAGTATTCAAATATATAATATAAAGTTCATAGCGCCCATGATTCCGCCATAACCTAAAAACCATCATGAAGACTGCCATTGAAAAGTAAATGGCTTATGTGGTAATGATATCACTGGTAAATGATTTCCCTTTAGAAGTCTTCATGGCGATTTTTAGGTTATGGCCGAATCATGGGCGCTATGAACTTTATATTATATATTTGAATACTGGATTATATAGTAGACACCCTAAGCATATCCGGAGTACCATATGAAGATCCTATGACTTCCCCTGATGACGTAATTACAGCTTAAAGTACTCAAAATACGCAATTTTTACAAGGTCCGTCGTATATTTTCTATATTTTTTGATACATACTCACCATAATTATTTCAAAAATGATTTGTATCGAGCGTACAACATCTCCTTAATATATAAATGTCGAAAAACCCACAAAACATATTTGTTTGTATCCGAAAATAACGAAAGTCTGGGTAAAACTCGTAAAAACCGATTTTGAGCTATATCTCAAAAACAAGAGCTGATGGAGAAAACCCGGGACCGGATTTGAAAATAACCCGCAGATTTCATCTAGAAACAACTGCAACTTCGTCTGAAACATTCAACTTTTTCAATTTTGTTGAGCAGTGTTATTGGTCAAATAAATAGTCACCAATATTCCGCGTTCTGGAGCAGTGTAGCGTAACATTGTTTTTTAACGTGTATTTCGCATGTGTTTACTACTTCTTCTTTTATTTGCCCATCCGTTGTTCGGATATAAGCGATCATACATTAAATAGTTTTACAATAAAAGAATTACATTTCAATTTACATTTTTTTATTTATATAGTCGGCAATTCTCTATTTTTGGCCGCCCTGAACACGTATCTTTCATCGTCGTAGCCAGTCCAGTCTTGAATATTCTTTAACCAGGAGAGTTCTCTTCTTCCTCTGCTGGGCTTTCCTTCAATTTTCCCTTTAAGAATCTTTTGGATGAGTTGATATTTGTCATTTCTCATTATGTGTCCAAAATAAGAGATTTTTCGATTTTTTATTGTTTTAATCAATAGTCGATCCACGTTCATTCTTCTTAAGACTTCATTGTTCGTTATTCGAGCGGTCCAGGGTATTTTTAAAATTCTTCTATATATCCACAATTCAAATGCCTCTAGTTTTTTTCATCTTTGGCTTTAATAGTCCATGTCTCTGCTGCATATAGTAATACGGACCATACGTAACATTTCACAAATCTGATTTTGGTTTGAATTCCGATATCATGGCTTGTTAGTAGCTTATTGTATTTATAAAACGCTCCTCTGGCCATCTCTATTCGACATCGAATTTCATGTGATACGTCCCATTTGTCATTTATCAAAACCCCCAAATATTTGAACGTAGTTAAGGCCTGCGTACATAAGCCGCTCGGCTTTCTTGCTTAATTCATTTCTGGTAAAAGACCAAAGACCAAGTTCGACCTAATTGAAATGTGGTTCTGACATTTCTTTATTGCTTTACCAGAAATGAATTAAGTAAGAAAGCCGAGCGGCTTATGTACGCAGGCCTTTACTCTTTCAATTTCTGTATTGTGAATTGTCAGCGATGTGTTATTATAGATGTTCTTTCTGCTGATAATCATGTATTTTGTTTTTGTGATGTTAATTTTAAGCCCATATAGTTCGCTTACGGTTGTAAGTTTGTCTAATGCTTTTTGTAGGCCATTTATACTGCTTGCTAGGATTGTCGTGTCGTCTGCATATCGTATGTTATTTATAAGAACCCCATTTGTTCGTATTCCCATTTTCTCATTTTGCAAGGCCTCTGTAAATATTTTTTGGGAGTAAATATTAAATAAAAGTGGCGATAATATACATCCCTGTCTGACGCCCTTCGATATGCTGATTTCGTCGGTGAGTTCGCCGTTAACATCAATACATGCAGTCTGGTTCCAATACAAATTTTTTATACATTGAATTTCTTTTCCATCTATACCGATTGATACAAGTATATCAATAAGTTTATGGTGCTGGACTGTATCAAAAGCTTTAGCATAATCTATGAAACAGATAAAAACATCTTTTTGCACATCACGACAGTTTTGGATCAGCGAGTGTATGCTGAGTAGAGCTTCTCTGGTACCCATTCCTTCTTTGAAACCAAATTGTGACTGGGCCATATGGAGTTCGCATTTTGCATAAATTCTTCTATGAATAATTCTTAGGAAAATTTTCAAGACGTGGTTCATTATACTTATAAGTCTGTATTCATCGCATTTCTTTGCATTTTTCTTCTTCGGGATGGTTATGAAGATTGATTTTAGCCAGTCTTGTGGGTATTGGCCGGTGTCATATATATAATTAAAAAGAGTAACTAATATATCAACGTTTTCTCCATCTATTAATTTAAGAATTTCGGAGGGTATTTCATCATGACCAACAGCTTTTCTGTCTTTAAGAGAAGCAATTGCTACACAAATGTTTTGTTTACTACACAAATGTTTGTTTACTACACAAATGTCAAAACAGAACTGACATTAGGGGCCAATCGCAAATTTTTATAGCATTTTCTGATAGGAGGATTACTTTTGCGCCACCTTGTATATAGAATCACTTTCTGAGTCGATTAAAGGCCTGCGTACATAAGCTGCTCTGCCTAAAAGGGCAATCCAGTCCGAAATTTTCTCGGCCTTTTTTATTCTTTTATTTGTATTATGTCAGAAATGAAGCAGGAAAGCAAGGCAATCAAGGCCTGCGTACATAAAGGGCTGCGTACATAAGCTGTCTTGCCTCCTTACCTTGCTTACTTCTGATAAAAGAATAAAAAAGAAAAGGGCAACCCAGTTCGAAATTTGCTCGGCCATAGGAAGAACGCCATTGCTTTTGGTGAATATCGCTACAGATTTGGATATCGCTCATATATATTCGGCCGATTTGACGTACTTGCTGCACCAAACACGCTATATAAGTCCGATTTTGATGACATTTGGAATGTGTGAGAGAATTTGGTTTAAAAATGAATGTGCCAAATTATGCCGAAATCGGTTCAGGTTTGGATATAGCTCTCATATATATTTTCGCCCGGTTTCACGTATTTGCTGCACCATAAACCCTATATCTTTCCGATTTTGATGAAATTTGGAACGTGTGACGGATGTGATCTAGAAATAAGTGTTCCTTATTATATCAAAATCAGTTCAGATTTATATTTTACATATTCACAGTGGTGTATGGTATCATATAGTCGTCCCCGCCCGGCTTTGATCCTTTCCTTACTGTTGCTTAAAATTAATTTTTGTATGGAGTGGTCATGCTCAGGATGCTCTACTAAATTTAGACAATTATCGTTGACTATCTTGATTTATGGAACGCAAAATTCATTTTTACGGGTTAAGGCCTGCGTGCATAAGCTGCCTTGCCTGCTTACCTTGCTTACTTCTGATAAAAGAATAAAAAAGAAAAGGGCAACCCAGTTCGAAATTTCCTCGGCCTTCTTTATTCTTTTATTTTTATTATGTCAAAAATGAAGCAGGAAAGCAAGGTAATCAGGCAGAGCAGCTTATGTACGCAGGCCTTAATTCTTTTATTTTTATTATGTCAAAAATGAAGCAGGAAAGCAAGGCAATCAGGCAGAGAACTGGGTTGCTCTTTTCTTTTTTATTCTTTTATCAGAAGCAAGCAAGGCAACACGGCGAGGCAGCTTATGTACGTAAGCCTTAACATTATAAAAATAAAAGAATAAAGAAGGACGAGCCAATTTCGAACTAGGTTGCCATTTTCTTTTTTATTCTTTTATCAGAAGCAAGCAAGGTAAGCAGGCGAGGTTCCATATGTACCCAGGCCTTCATCTTCCTTCCAAACTTACGTCAAATTCGAAGATGGACTATACGGTCCACTTTTTCCGGTACTTCACAAATGTTCTCAATAACAGGTTCAGGACCGTTCGCGGGGTTGGTTTTCGAAAACATTACTGTTGTACTGGGTATGTTTCTTTTCATTAAGTCACAGGCTGAGGGTAGATGTCTGTCTGCAAAGCCGACACATTTGTACTTGATCAAAAGGCAAAAGAGCAACCAGTGTAAGGCAAATTATCGGGTGGTGTTGAAATTGAAATAGCCTGTAGTCCTTGTGATCATGACTACAAGCCTATACTCCACGGAGTGTGGGCTCCGAAATGACACCATATATTACGACTCCTTCATACAATTTTAGTTCAAACAGGTAATATTTGTGAATCTTCTCTCGACAATGGTCCGAATGTTCCAAAACAGAAGTTGTATTCTTTAATATACGATGGATTCTGTCTTCTCGTAAACTGTGAATCTGGCAGCGAAATAATTAGTCCCAGCCTTAAAAAAGCCGTAAGCTTCTTAAATGGTTCTTGTTTCTCTGTGTCCAGATTCAATACTTCTGCAATATGGACTGGTCGGGTTCTTAAAGAATCAGGAGACAACTGACAAGGGTTAGCTGGACAGTTAATTAAACACATCGTGTCATCCGGTTCCAGCCCGCATGCATGGCAATTGTTGGGTCTAGTGCTATAAATTTGCGTCCAATGCAAATTGAGGCGGTTTCATCGTCCGCATCTTAATTGACAGCTGGCGTTCTTCTGCTGCGATGGATGCGAAGTGGTCTCCAAGTACGCCGTACACACTGTATCTTTGTACAACTGCGCAACTGCATCATTGTGAATGTTATTCAAGCCTTCCTGATAGGCTAGTTGATCTAGAGGTACTGGCTTGTGCCGTTCGACCTCTCTCTCAAGATCATGAAGATCTTGTCCGACGTACCTTGGCGGGGGAAGCCTGTTCACTAGGTCCTGGCAGGGATGCTCACGACTAGGGATACGCAATGAAATGCAATAATCGATTTTTCGATTATTCGGTTTTCGTGAAAAACTTAAAACTCGATTTTCGGTCGACTTTCGATTAATCGTTAATCGCCGAAAAGCGATTATAATCGAATATAATCGACCATTTTCGTTGATGTGATCCGTGATGGCTATATGTATACAAAAAAGTTCCGTTGATTACGCGGTTTTAGCACACCCAATAGTCAACTACGACTAATAGTCGATCACGATTAATAGTCGACTACGAATAATAATAGACTACGACTAATGGTTGACTACGAATAATAGTTCACTCCGTCTTCTGAAAGTCGATTAAGAATAGTCGATTATCCGGTTTTCGCACAGTCAATAGTCGACTACGATTTTTAGCAATTTTACGGCTAATAATCGATTAATCGATTAACCGAAATCGATTTTACGTATCCCTACTCACGACCACAACACCCAAGCAGGTAATGCATCGACATGTGCTGATGTACCTATAACATCTTCGTCTTCTCATGAAGGTGGTCCACAAGTAACATGAGAAGACATCTTGTATGCAGTTTTTTGAATAGCATTCTGGCACGTTTAAATATTCTTCCACCGCGTAGCGCTAGAGATTGCATTCCACATTGACGCCGCATAACTTACCATAGACCAGCATATTGCTTTATGAGATGTCAACAAGGTTTCTTCGTCAGCACACCTTGTACCAACTTCTGATCTTGTCGCAAGTAGATGTGCCTTGCGCCGATGACTTAAATATGCTGTCGAACCTAATACCCAATGTCTTGGGGTAGTTAGTGGTCGGAATAATGACACAGTAGATGTTTAGGGGTAGTCAAATTTCAGCCGATCAGGTGGTGAACAGTGTCGCAGTGGAATAGGCGGCGGATATTTTCATATTCATATTCAGATGGAAGAACTGCACGAAGTCAGCTATGTAGACATTTAACGTATCACATATGTTATCGACGATAGGACCAGATGCCATGTTCGAAATTGGCTCGGCCTTCTTTATTCTTTTATTTTATGTTATGTCAGAAATAAAGGAGGGAAGCAAGGCAACCAGGCGAGGCAGCTTATGTACCCAGGCCTTTAAGGGGTGAGTACATAAGCTGCCTTGCCTGCTTGCCTTGCTTGCTTCTGATAAAAGAATAAAAACGAAAAGAGCAACGCAGTTCGAAATTCGCTCGGCCTTCTTTATTCTTTTATTTTTATAATGTCAGAAATGAAGCGGGAAAGCAAGGCAACCAGGTGAGGCCGCTTATGTACCCAGGCCTATAGACTTCTGGTTTCTGAATTGCACAAAATACGGGCGTCTGGAAGCAAGTCTTCTCTATAACCTCGAACAGCTTTGTATGGTTAACGATGTCAAAGATCTTCGTTATGTTAAGAACCACTATGACTCTTCGGTTGCACGGCCTGTTCTGGTGCAGTCTTCGACTATATATGTATGTATAAGATGACCTTCTGGCCTTCTATTAGAAGACTTTCTGGCCTCCTATAAGAAGACCTTCTGGCCTTCTATAAGAAGAACTTCTGGCTTCTTTAAGAAGGCCTTCTGGCCTTCTATAAGATTACTTTCTGGCCTTCTATAAGAAAATTTTCTGGCTTCCTATAAGAAGACCTTCTGGCCTTCTATAAGAAGAACTTGTCGCCTTCTATAAGATGAAATTCTGGCCTTTTATAAGAAGACCTTCTGGCCTTCTATTAAAAAGAACCTTTTGGCTTTCTATAAGAAGACCGTCTACTTTAGATTCACTTTGGCAGTTTTGTTGTAATTTAAAAATAAAAAGAAGACCTTCTACCTTATATATGAATATCGTCTTGTCTTCTACAAGAAGATCTTCTGGCCTTCAATAAGAAAGCCTTATGGTTACACAAAAAATTAAAAGAAGCATCCGGAATATACCGGAAAACTCATCCCGCTCTACTCATAGATGAAAACAAAAAAGCTATTTTCGAGACAGAAGAAAGAAAGTGTGTTTGGTACAAATATATTAAAACGACATTTACTGATGACGAAAGACCAGAAAATAACAGTATCACCGAATCGGACATGACAGGAAACCCGATCACCGAAGACGAAATTAAATCGGCAATCCAATCAATGAAAGATAAAAAAGCCGCCGGCCCTGATGAAGTACCCGCTGAAATTCTGAAATTAATCGAAGATAACAACATTCAGCTACTGTTGAAACTCTGCAATCATATTTATGACACAGGACAATACCCAAATGACTGGCTAAAGTCCACGTTTATAGCTATACCAAAAAAAGCAAATGCCCGAACATGCGGTGATTACAGACTCATTAGTCTAATGTGCCATGTCCTAAAAATATTCATTAAAATACTACACAAAAGAATATACCCCAAGTGTGAGGCATATATGGGGAAGACACAATTCGGCTTTAAAGAAGGCATGGGAACGCGAGAAGCACTGTTAAGTATTCAAGTCCTTATCCAAAAATGCAGAGATGTCCAAAAAGATATTTTCTTATGTTTCGTCGACTACGAAAAAGCCTTCGACACGGTCAGGCATGAAAAATTGATGGAAATTTTGATTGATACCGGTATAGCAGAAAAGGAAATAAGATGCATAAAAAACCTTTATTGGCAGCAAACTGCAAATATTCAAGTCGATGGAGAACTTAGTGACACTGTATTAATATCCAAAGGCGTTAGACAAGGATGCATCCTTTCACCATTATTATTCAACATATATTCCAATAAAATATTTCAAGAAGCAGTAGAAAACGAACAAATTGGTGTAAGGCTAAACTACTCTGAAGTAATAAATAATATACGATACGCTGACGACACAACATTAATTGCCAGTAGCCTACATGGCCTACAGAGACTAGTTACCTTACTCAATGAAAAAAGCGAATTTTACGGTCTAAAAATAAATATTAAGAAGACGAAATATATGGTAATAAGTAGGAGAAATAACCAAAACAGCACATCGCTCATAATAAAAAATGATGAAATAGAACGGGTAAGGAACTTTAAATACCTCGGGGTCCTCATAAATGACCAATGGGATGCGTCAAAGGAAATAATGTGCCGAATTGAAGTAGCCAGACAAACTTTTTTCAAATATTATAAAACATTAACAAGTCATGACATCAACATTGCAACGAAGATGCGACTTATTAAATGCTACATATGGTCCACTTTACTTTATGCTGCCGAAACATGGACATTAAAATCAACGGACGAAAATAAATTGAACGCGTTTGAAATATGGATTTATCGCAGAACTCTAAAAATTCCATGGACAGAGCGTGTACCAAATGAAGAAGTGCTACGAAGAATGCACACAGAACGACAGCTGCTTGCCACCATAAAAAACAGGAAAACATCTTATTTCGGACACATAATGAGAAACGAAAAATACTCAATCATCCAGAACATATTAAAATGCCAAATTGAGGGAAAAAGGCCAAGAGGAAGAAGAGAAATGTCATGGATAAAAAATATTCTAGATTGGACAAATACGCCAGATGAGAACAACCTTATAAATGCTGCGAGGAATAGAGAACTCACCATTGCAGAATAAATTTACACAATAGATATTAAATATACATCTAAAATATTCAATTTGTAATTGTATGATCGCCAAAATCCGAATACGGATCGGCAAATAAAGAAGAAGATGGTTTCTGATATTAGGTAACTAGAATCTTCGTTTCTGTCACAAAAGGGAAATCGGGCTATAATATTCCCCTCTGCTGGCATCCTAGCCTGATATAAGCTAACTGGAATCTTCGTTTCTGTCACAAAAAGGAGATCGGGCTATACTATTCCCCTCTGCTGACATCTTGCCTAGCCCATGTTTCAGTAACGGTATCACCATGCCAACTTTCCAGGCTTCAGGTACAATATAGGTGGCTAAAGATAAATTGAGGACAGTAGTCGAGTTCATCTAAGTGTTTAAGCATTACAATTGATTGATTTTGTTAGGGGCCCAAGCTTTAGAGGATTTCGCGTTTTGGATGACATCTGCAACGTAGCTCATAGTAAATTGTTTTTAATAATTCCTCGGTTGAGAGGGTTTTTATACAGCGTAGCACGCTACTCTTCGCCTTATCACGCTCGGGGTACTCTATAAATTTCCGGTTTAAATAACACGTGCACGTCATCGGATCTGTCACTGTCAAGCCGTTGAAAATAACAGCAGTTTTTCATCCTTCTCTCCGTGTTCGAGAGTGATTTAACCGTTAACCACAACTTACTTAACACAGTATCAATGTTGCATAACTTCAGGTGGTCTAGCCACATTTCCCTCTCAAGCTTGCCTACAAGCCTGTTTACTCCAAGGGTAAATTCCCTAACTCTTGGGTCTTCTGGGTTCATACGACAAAGCTCATCACGCTCATTTGCTAGTCCCATCAACTTTATTCGACCAGCAGGTATGTAAAGAGCGGCTGCAACTGTGATGATGTCCCGGAAAATTCGCTCAGCTACCCAAGGATCTGAGGGAATCGGCAGCTATCTTAAGCGGTGATTGGTAAATTTTGTTAACCCTTGTCATTCAGCTTTTCCTTGATTCACAAAAGTACGGCGCTCAGAAGTTATCAAGTCGTGTCTCGGTAATCGAAAGATGGGAAATGGCTGGTTGTCAGAACAAGTAATTTATCAGACCGGATGCCACAATGGTGATGTCTGGCGAGGTATGAAAAGAGCGGCTGCAGCTGTGATGATGTCCCGGAAAATTCGCTCAGCTACCCAAGGATCTGAAGGAATCGGCAGCTATCTTAAGCGGTGATTGGTAAATTTTTTGAACCCTTGTCATTCAGCTTTTCCTTGATTCACAAAAGTACGGCGCTCAGAAGTTATCAAGTCGTGTCTCGGTAATCGAAAGATGGGAAATGGCTGGTTGTCAGAACAAGTCATTTATCAGACCGGATGCCACAATGGTGATGTCTGGTGAGGTATGAAAATTTCCTCTTATCCTAGTAGGAGCGTCTTCGTTCCACAGCTCGGACAGCACTGCACCTCTCCGGTCATGGCCTGGGACAGAATGCCAAAAATCATGATGACCATTGAAGTCCCCTAGCACTAGACGGTTATTGCCCTCCAAAAGCAAAGTATATAATGCAGGGCACAACTGTTCATTGACTGTTTGTACACATTGAGCAACTTTACCTCGGCAGCCCTCCAATTTACTGCTACCCCTATACACTCCATGTATAGACTAATGTCAAGCTCAAGCGAGATAGGTCTGCACTGACCAGACTTGTGTTTACGGAAGGCTAGTCCTTCTGCTTCGCTTCTTGTACGATCCTTTTGCAAAACGTTGTGAACATCTCAACGATGCAAGCGACAGGTCACGGTGGGATTTTTTTTCCTGGATCGTGGCGATCATGGTGTTTCTCTTACTCATAAAGGTTATAATTTAGCTGACTTTGTTGCGGTGACCGTTGCGATAGAATTGCAGGAACGATGCTCTGAACAACAACATGTGGTATTAGATGTTGCATTTGTGGTTGTTGGGGAGCTGCGGGGGATTTTTGCGGGGGGATTTTGTATTCCAACGATGACGATGAATCTGACTACGAAGGAGATGATCCTGCGCAGCATATAACAACATAACTCCTATCGCAGTAGTCCTGGAGGCGGCTAAGGCCAGAGCAGCCTCTGAAGTGCACCCATTACCTTCATCCATTACATCTCACCAATGTTGGCAAGTGGTGGATGCGAGTTCCTATTTATCCCGGTACGGACAAAAATCAAGAATCTATCCGAGATATATTACGGTTCCCATGGCGAAAAAATATCACGGTGTGCCTTAACCAAATTTAAATGGAAGGTGCTTACACCTGGGAAGTTTTTGCAGATTCTGAAAATACAATGCTCATAGATGAGAAATATCAAGAAACAAAAAATCGCCGGAGGGATTTTCAAATAAATCGCGATTTAAGTTCACATTTTAAGGGGTTCTTTAGGTTTTCACGATTTTGCTAGGAAACCGCGAGTCCTATGTAAGTTAGCCTAAAGAAGATGTTGTAGCTGTGAAAATTCTCCGCAAGATTGACATTTATGATATTTTCATAGGTTTTACCGTTTTTGAGATACAGAAGTTCAAATTGAGACAATACACTGACTGTATCGCCTCCTTATAAAACAATGTCGTTACTGCAATTTCCCAAATTAAACTTATATATCTTGAAAATGGTACAACCTAGGAAAAAATAAATCATCTAATCTTGTAGAGAATTATCACAGCTTCAACATTTTCTTTAGTCTCATTTTGATATGACATGCGGTTTCCAAGCAAAATCTTGAAGACTTAAGATAAAAACCTAAAAATTTGAACTGAACCTCTATATCTCAAAACTGGTAAAACCTACGAAAAAACCTAAAGGTCAGACTTGTAGAGAATTTTCACAGCTACAACATTTTCTTTAGACTCATTTCGATACGACTTGCGGTTTCCAAGCAAAATCGTGAAAACCATAAAAACGCCTAAATTGTGAATCTTGATCGCGATTTATTTAAAAATCCCTCTTTCTTATCTATGAACATTGCTGTTTCATAATCCGCGAAATCGTCCCATGTGTAAGCGATTTTCATCAAAAGTTAGTTAAGGCACACTGAGCATGATATTGTTTTATAAGGAGGCGATACTGTCAGTGCATTGTCTCAATTTAAACATCTATATCTCAAAAACGGTAAAACCTACGAAAATTTCATAAAGGTCAATCTTGTGGAGAATTTTCACAGCTACAACATTTTTTAGGTCCATTTACATGGGACTCGCGTTTTCCAAGCAAAATCGTGAAAACCTAAAGAATCCCTTAAAATGCGAACCTAAATCGCGATTTATTTGAAAATCCCTCCGGCGATTTTTTTTTTTTCTTGATATTTCTCATCTATGAGCATTGTAGTTTCAGAATCTACAAAAACTTCCCAGTTGTAAGCACCTTCCATTTAAATTTAGTTAAGGCACACCGTGCTATATGTACTAACAAAAGCACTTAATTATTGAAGTGATAGCCCCTGGTAGAAGGTTCCTGCGGTTCTATCCGGAACATGGATGTGACTAAAGATCGATGTGACTATTTGTTCTAAGTGCAGCTCTTCTATTTGTGTTGTTCGTATTTTATTTGCTACGTTTTTTGCTTATTCGCTGCAAAAAATGACGATCGGAATCTATTTCTTCCATCTATCGAACGAGATCAATTTCTTTTATTTAAACCTCGAAGTGAGACAGTGTGTTACCTGTTTGGAAATGCTGTGGCGCATTTCCCCAATCCATCGTATTTACTGTATGGCAGTGATACCGGTTTTGTTTTTTTCTGCAAGTGCTTAAACTGCACGTTTTCTATAAAAATGATCCAGAGATCAAAGGTCCCTTGGCAAATACTCCGAAATTATTACGTCCTCCACACACAACTTCTTAGCTATACGCGACTGCTTTTTTGATTCGCAGTCACCCAATATTTTTACCAACAATTTCACTATCACCAACCTACGGACACCTCCATCTTAAACACTTAGTTGTGCTTCCCTTAACAAATGGAACAAATATGATAATCAAGAGAGCCTGTAGTTAATCTGAAACAGTTTTCATTCAGAATCAATTATTACTTCTTTATTCTAATTAAATTAGTCTTCGGTGTCTTGTCTTGAAAATGAACAAATTTCAATTGAAAATTTGTTGTTACCGATGTTATTGTACTCCACAAGTTAATAATGAAATCAACCACAATATCACCAAACATAATAGCACGAATAAGCTTGGCATGTTGCAATCTAATAGAATAGAAAAGTAAAGAGCGGTATGAAACAAAACTTTTTAACAAAACCCAAGACTAACTCTTTTAAATTTTTTAAAATAAACGGGAATCCGAACTTGAGGTTACTACCAAAAGAAAGGTGGTTTGCCATTTTATTTGTTTGTTCATTAAGTGGAGAAAGAGAGAATGGCTGTGTGCATGGTGTTGAATTCAATACTCAACAGGTGTTGTTTTTTGTTATGAAGTGTTAAATGAAATTATTCTTACGTTTTGTACAACAAAAAAACTTTTGAACAAAACAAAGGTAACACTCTTATACTTGCACGCATCGCAAACTTGCAAGGACTCACACCTGTACGTGTGTGTGCATACATGGCGGGATGCAAAGGTGGTTAACATGGGGAGTAGCAAAACAAGAACTATTACACACATCCACATGTGTATATATGGAAGTGAGTTCTAGAAATTATCCAAAAGTTTTATTTGAACATTCAACGACTTATAATGCATTTCCATATATCAATGGCAAGAGATAGACGGACGGACAGACAAAAGGGTGTAAACTGTAACGCAGTGTTTGTTTTGTGCCATTGAAAGGTACGAAGAATTCCTTGACGGTGTCATCCATCCACCATCTCAGCATTGGTATTGTGTGCACACTTTCGTATTGATAACAGAAAAGTTTGACGTTGTATCCGTTGTGAGAGAGTTGTGTGATTTCAATAACATAGAAAAAATAAAACAAATGCGAATGTGATCATATCACATGATTCGTGTGGTAGTGTGTGGGGTTGGGTAGGAAGAAGGCATTCATTGTGTTTTTCTACTCATATGCTGATATATCGTCTCCCGGCAAAGTCTCTGCAATGTTAAGGGCCTTTGTTTCAAGATATCCTTGCATTTGCATAACAAACATCCGCAAATGAGCAAATGAATACAAATCAAATGGTAAATATTTAATGTTTGGAGGACTGGTCGACATAGAGGGGCAGGTAGATATTAGAGGTATTTTCAAAGTCCACCAAAGCGTAATTTCTATCAAAAATGATAGTACAATAAAAAATAATTAAAAAAAAATTATGTTACAGTGTTTTATTTATAAATTCACTAAAAACTAGAAAATAATTTTTCTCTGAGCCTCAATAAGTATATTTTTCTTCACGATGGGACGGACATCTCAAATAAAACGCTTGCCGTTTATTGCCACTTAATGTCAAAATTTGTAATTGAGGCTAAGCATACCGAAGGGCAACTAATTATTGCAATCGGTATGCGAATAAGGACCCCAATACCATCAGCGTAAGGGAATTTCAGATGATACGGTCTAACCTCAAGTACGTGAGGAAATTTGAAAGAGAATATCCTGACGTACCAAAAAGGGAAGTGCGTGTCAGTGAAATCCCTACATCAAGAGCGGGAGTAACCCCCATAGAAACCTTCAAAGAGGTGACGATGGGAGGAGACTTCAGCTCTGATATGGACACCCCTTCTTCCAATGCGGCAACGGCGCAGCCCTCAAAGAAGGCTGAGAAGAAGCCAAAAATGAAGAAGAAGTTGTTTAAATCATCTGGGAAGGTATCGACTGATTCTGTAGCTGGCCCAACTTCTAAACCCCAACAAAGGGTGATAGAGGTGAGTCGGCTGATGAAACAGAAGATACCATCCGACACAAGTGGTAACACGAGTGGGCGGAAAAGTGATGGGTCAGTGACGGCATTGGCTTCCTCCAAGGAAAGTGGACCTCGGTCGACCGATCCAAAATCACATCCAGTGGTTGTGAAGAGGATGAGGTCTTCCGAGGAACAACCTCCTTCAGCGAAGAAGTCTACGTTGACACGGCCGGTCTATCCGTTGGCATCGTTTGCTTCGGTGACGAGGAAAGCTAGTGAGGGGATCACTACTCAAGTGCTTCCTCCCTGAAGCCTTGTACGTCTAGAAAGGTGAGTAAGGATACCGCGGAACTAAATGCTGTGCAGACTCCATGCTCATCTGTAAAGGCGAGTAATGATAAGGCGAAACCTAGTGCTCTGCAGACTTCCTGCTCGCCCACAAAGGCGAGTAGAAAAAACGCGGAAACTAGTGTTTTGCAGAATCCAAGCTCGTCCGTGAAGACGAGTAAGGAAAGTCCCGGACATAGCGGTCTGGAGATTCCCTACTCGTCCACAAAGGTGAGCAAGGACAACGCGAAGCCTACAGCTCTGCAGACTCCTTGCTTTTCAAACCCGAAGCAGGATGACATGGCTGCTCAACGGATTGATCCTCCTCTCGGACATGGTAGAACAGGCAAATTTACGGCTAGGCCAGTGTGCTCTTTACAAGGGAGCCACGGTAATTAGCTGTGAGAACAAGGAATCGGCAGATTTCCTTGTCAAAACAGTTAATGACATTGGCTCTCTTTGGGAAGGTAGCAATCTGGTAGTTGTACCTTTGTCTGAGATACCATGTGGGATATAACTTCAGTATGGGTCCCTTCTCCTTCAATGGAGTTAGGACGAATACTGAAGTTAGTAGAGAAGCAGAACGTCGGTCTTCATATGGGAAACTGGAGGATTCTCGGTTCCTTTAAGAAGAACGACGGACTGGTCATAAAATTCGCCACTGACAAGTCAGGGGAGGAATTTCTAAGGAGTCGAGGAGGGGTGCTGAGCTTTGGATTAGAACGATTATGTTTCCAAATCCCACCAAAGCACCAGTAGGTAGGAAGCGGCAAAAGCTTAGCTTTGTGCAGATAAACCTGCATCATTGCAAAGCTGCTGCTGCTGAACTACTGAAAATCCTCTCGACTCAAGACATCGATATCGCCCTAGTCCAGGAACCTTTTTTATATAAAAATAAGGTGAGTGGGCTTAGTGGCAAGAACTATACTGTTTTCGCAGCCTCGAATGGGGACATGTATAGTTGCTAAAAAAATCTTAACCTAATCCTTCTGTCCAATTACAGTAGAGGTTATATAACCACGGTACGGATGGAAGAAGGTCGAAGCAAACCCTTAGTTTTGTCTTCGATTTACCTGCCTTATGAAGTCCCCGAACCACCAGGCGAGGTCACTTGGATGTGATGCCAATGCCCACCACTTTCGCTGGGGAAGCAGTGACACAAATGCCAGAGGTGAGAACATTTTCAATTTTATTTTAAAAAATAATTTAAGAATTTCTAATAGGGGTAACACTCCCACATTTCATAATAGATTAAGGGGGGAAGTCATTGACATAACCCTGACCAACATGGACGACTCCGATATAGAGAATTGGAAAATATCAGAAAAGTGCTCCTTTTCGGATCACAAGATGATACTATTTCAAATCTGTATACTTGGGGTAACACAGAACCCTCATAGAAATCCCAGGAGAACGGATTGGGGTAAATTCGAAGCTCTGACGGCCTCAAGATTGTATGGAAGTGGACGTAACACATTTCATACTGTTGAGGAGGTCGAGAGAGCTATGGATTCCCAAAACCAAAACCCTCTAGTGAGCTATGAGGACTCTTGTTCAATCACCTATCCGGGGAAGAAATCCCAACCGGTGTGGTGGACTAAACAATTAGCCAAGCTGCGTAAAGCAGCCAGGAAATCCTACAATAAAGCCAGTAAGACTAAACTCAGTACGGATTGGGATGACTACAAGGTCAAGTTCAATAAGTACAAAGGAAATCAAAAAAGCTTAACGAAATACTTGGGTTAGT
Source organism: Musca autumnalis (assembly GCF_047663935.1). Classification (NCBI taxonomy): domain Eukaryota; kingdom Metazoa; phylum Arthropoda; class Insecta; order Diptera; family Muscidae; genus Musca; species Musca autumnalis. The sequence goes on from NW_027412088.1 coordinate 22,067,611, forward strand.
TTCAGTGAGTCGATAGAAGGAGTTAGTGAAGCTGCCAGGACCCAAAACCCATAGGTAGTATCAAACGGAGCGATGGTTCCTGGACTAACTCCGGTGTAGAGACTTTGGATCTGCTGTCAGGGGTTCATTTTCCCTGTTGTGTTGACTTTGACGGAGCCTTGGCAAGAGCAAATTTCAGTCGAGTCCGAACCGTCGAGGATGAACAGCTGATTGACAGAATAACTAACCGCACAAGAATTCGGTGGGCGATCAACAGTTTCCAGCCTTATAAATCACCGGGACCGGATGGTATAATATATGCAATGCTACAGAATGTGGCTGAGCTGGCGCTATCAATCCTGGTAGAAATTTGCAAGGCGTGTTTATTGTTATCGTACATACCTGGTCTGTGGAAGGAGGTTAAGGTGACTTACATCCCCAAAGCGGGGAAGCCAAGTTATACTTTGCCAAATGACTACAGACCAAGATCTTTCTTCCTTTCTTTTGAAAACATTAGAAAGGTTACCGGATCTTGAAATTAAAACACAATGAAACCCCAACAACATCAGCAAATCACAACATGCCTACACAAAGGGCAAATCAGTGGAGACTGCCCTGCATGAGGTGGTCGAGCATGTTGAGAAGCATATGGAAAATTCGGGCTTCACGCTGTCGGCCTTCCTTGATATAAAGGGGGTTTTCAATAACGTGAAGCTGAAGATCAAGGTGCTCGCCTACGCTGATGATGTGGTTGTGCTGATAAGTGGCAAATTCTTGGCAACCCTGTCTGAGCTCATGCAAAGAGCATTAGTACAACTCGCAAACTGGTCCCAGAACAATGGTCTGGGAGTAAACCCGGAGAAAACCGAGCTTGTACTAATCACTAAGAAATGCAAAATTCCCAATTTCGAGCCTCCAGTCCTGGACGGGGTGGCCATGAAACTTTCTACGGAAGCTAAATACCTCGGCACTATTCTGGACCATGCTTGTCATAGAAAAGAAATGTAGAGGAGCGAACGAAGAAAGGACTCATGGCACTCTATTCCTGTAAGAACTCCATTGGGAAAACCTGGGGATTGACTTATAACAGGTCACTGCAGAGTGAGGTCCCTAACTTCAAAATGGGACGACAGTGGCATTGACTACTGCAGACTATGTGAAGATGCGGAGGAGATAGAGACTGTCGAACATCTGCTTTGTAGGTGTCCCATGTTGCAAACAAGGAGATACCGTACACTAGGAAGATATGAGATAGACATTCTAACCTTCCTGTCTAACATAGATCCCATCGTCCTACTTAATTTTGCCAGGCTTGGCAAAGGCCCTTAACAACTCTTATTAATCATACTCTTTTCACATTTCCAGATAACTCCTTGGCGTCAATCTTTACATCTCCCACACTCACCATCATCTCATCATCTCTATCCTATCATCCTCATGTCATCAAGCTGCATCAATACTCTACCCTCTCCTTCATCTTAAATCATCTCAACAACACACCTCCATCATCATCTTTAAATAGCCTACACAGGATGAACACAATGGACCAACGGTCTCCGAGTGAAGCAGTCACCTATTCTAATAGAGGGCTGCGCATCCTTAAACCTACCTAACCTATTGAAGCTAAGACAAAAATTTGTTTCTAGTTTTTAGTGCATTTAAAAATAAAATACTGTAACTTATTTTTATACCCTCCACCATAGTATGGAGGGTATATTAAGATTGTTTTTCCGTTTGTAACGCATTGAAATATTCATTTGCAACCGTATCAAGTATATTTATATTCTTGATCAGCGTAAAATTCTGAGTCGATCTATGCATGTCCGTCCGTCTGTGGTAATCACTCTAGCATCCACAAAAATGGAGATAGGACGCTGAAATTTAGGGAAGATGCGTCTTTTGTTTGCAGACAGGTCAATTTCGATGATGGGCTGTATCGGTCCACGTTTTGGTATAGCCCTTATATAACGGTACAGCCCGATTTCAGGTGTATTGACATTTTGAGCCACATTTTCAAACCGGATTAGCTATAATTTGACATTTGGGGTTCTTAGTGATCAACAAACTTATATTCCAAAGGATATGGGCTTAGGTCCATGTTTCTATATAGCCCCCATATAACGGTACGTCCCTATTTTCGGTATTTTGAGTATTTTAGCTAACATTTTTAACCGAACTAGCTGTCATGAAACTTCTCCACCAAACATCGTCAACATAGATTTTTGCTATATCATCCCGGCCGAACTTTTTACTTGTTTAATTTTAATTTTTTAACAAATAGATTTAACTATTCCGAACAACCTCAACTGAACCTGAAAACAACCTCCTCCGATTTTCCGAACGACTTCCTCCGAGCTTCCCCGATAAACTTGTTCTTTCCACCTTCAACGAAACCCCATAACCAAATTAGAGCCAATTTAGGCCGAACATGTACATAAAGACTTCAAAACACCTCAAATCGGGTGGTACCGCTATATGGGGGATATACCAATAACTGGACCTATGTCCACAATTTTTGTAAGAGTAGTTTATCATCCTCCTGGTGAAAGCAGGTAACCAGAATCTTTCCATGATTTTGCCCGCCCAAAAAAACCTTAGGAGGTTTTCTATTCGTAAAAGATGTTTAGGAGGTCTTCTGTCTATAGAAGGCCTTTATTAGCTCTTTCGTCTATAGAAGACCTTTAGGAGGCCTTATGTCTATAGGAGACCTTTAGGGAGGTCTTCTATCTATAAAAGACCTTTAGGAGGTATTCTATCCATAGAGAGCCCCTAGGGAGGTCTATAAACAGAAGACCTTTAACAGGTCTTCTGTCGATAAAAGACCTTTGAGAGGTATTCTGTAACTAGAAGATCTTCAGAAGCTCCTCTATATCTAGAAGACCTTTAGGAGGTCTTCTGTCTATATTAGTTCCTGAGGAGGTCTTCTATCCATAACGTACTTATAGGTAGGTCTTTTATAAGCAGAAAACATTAAGGAGGTCTTCTATTTATAGAAAATCTTTAAGAGGTCTTCTATCTACTGAAGCCATTTTGAAGGTCTGATATCCATAGAGGACCTTTAGAAGACCTCCTGAATGTCTTCTGCTTATTAAACCTTCTGTTGGTTTCTATTGAAGACCTCTTAAGGTCTTCTATAAATAATAGACCTTTAGAGGTATTATATCTATATCTACAGGAGACCTCTAGTAGAACTTCTACCTATAGGAGGTCTTCTATCTATAGAACACTGTAACGAAGTCTTCTACTGAAGAAGACCGTAAGGAGGTTTTCTATCTATAGATGACCTTAAGGGGGTCTTCTATCTGTTGAGGATTTTTTATATCTATAGAAGATATTTAGGAGTTCTTTAATATGTAGAAGACCGTTAGGTGGTCTGCCATGAAAGGCTTTGGAAAGACCTTAGGAGGACTTCTATTTGTGGAAGACCATTTGGCGGTTTTCTATCTAAGGAAGTCCTTTAGGAAGCCTGCTATCCATAGAAGACGTCCTAAAGAAGACCCTTAGGAGGTCTTCTATCTACAGAAGTCTTTAAGGAGGTTTTGGATCTACAAAAGAGGTACTCAATCTATAGAAGACCGCAAAGAAGTCTTCTATCTCCTAAAGAAGACCTCTAGGAGGTCTTCTATCTTTAGGCAGAGGACTTCTCGGCGACCTTCTACTGTCAGAAGACTTGTCAATGGTATTTTAAAGATAGATGACCGATAAACGACCTTCTATAGCCAGCTGACCTCTCAAAGGCCTTCTATAGCTAGAAGACCTCTTAACGGCCTTCTATAGCCAGAAGAACCTTTCAAGGCCTTCCTATAGCCCTTAGATCTGCCCATGTTCTTTGAGAAGTAGAATATATCTCAATTACCTTCCGTAGCCAGAAGGCTTTTCAACGGCCTTCTATAGATGGAAGACCTGTCAATGGTTTTCTAAAGACGGAAGACCTCTCAACGACCTTTTATAACCAGAATATCTTTCAGCAACCATATCCGGATGACATATCAGTGGTCTTCTAGAGGCAGAATACCTCTCAATGATCTTCTACAGCCGGGAAACCTTTCAACGACCTAATATAGCCGGAGGGCCTGAGAGTGGTCTTCTATGGCCAGAAGACCGTTCAACGATCTTCCGTAGCCAGCTGACCTCTCAAAGATCTTTTATAGCTGGAAGACCTCTCAACGGCCTTCTATATTTAGAAAACTTTTCAAGACGTTCCTACAGCCGGTGGACTTGCCAACATTTTTCTAGATGTAGAAGATCTTTCAACGGCATCCTATAGCCAGAAGACCTTTCAAAGCCTTCCTATAGCCCTTAGCCCTGCTCATGTTCTTTGAGAAGTAGAGTATATCTCAGTTACCTTCCATAGCCAGAAGGCTTTTCAACGGCCTTCTATAGACGGAAGACCTGTCAATGGTTTTCTAAAGACGGAAGACCTCTCAACGACCTTTTTAACCAGAATATCTTTCAGTAACCTTTTGGATGACATATCAGTGATCTTCTATAGCCAGAAGACCGTTTAACGATCTTCCGTAGCCAGCTGACCTCTCAAAGATCTTTTATAGCTGGAAGACCTCTAAACGGCCTTCTAGAAGACTTTTCAAGACGTTCCTACAGCCGGTGGACTTCTAGATGTAGAAGACCTTTCGACGGCCTTCTATAGCCGATAGACTTGTCAATTGGGTTTTAAAGACAGAAGACCTCTCAACGACCTTCCAAAACCAGAAGATATTTTAGCAATCTTCCATACCCGGATGACCTGCCATCTAGAGACAGAAGACCTCTCAACAAAGCTCTATAGCCAGAAGAACTCACACTGACCTTCTATAGCCGAAAAACCTTCCGATGACCTTTTATTGCAGGAAGACCTCTCAATGGTCTTTTAGAGACAGAATAACTCTAAACGACCATTTAGAACCAAGAATCTTTCAAACCCTTCTGGCTTACTTGAGAAAACTCTCTTGTCTTCTATAATAAAACCTTTTAGTTTCCTATAAGAATACCATTTGGTCTCCTAGAAGAACACGAATTTGGTCTTCTATAGGAAGACATTGTGGGCTTTTGTAGGAAGACCTTGTGGTCTTTCATAAGAAGACCTTCTGTTTTTCTATAAAAATGCTTTTGCTCTTCATTAAGAAGCTCTTTTGGTCTTCTATAAGAAGGCATTTTGCTCTTCTATAAGAAGCGCTTTCGGTCTTCCATAAAAAGGCCTGATGTTTTTTTTTATAAGAGGAGCTCTTGGTCTTCATAAAAGGTCTTTTTGGTCTCATATAAGAGAACCCTTTCGTTTTCTAAACGAATAAGCTTTGGTTATCTATAAGAAGGCCCTTTGGTCTTCTAAAAGAAGACCCTCTTCCCTTCTACAAAAAGTCCCTTTGGTAGTTTTTGGTCTTCTATAAGAGCAGTATAAGAAGGCATTTTGTTCTTCTATAATAAGAGCTTTTGGTCTTCCATAAAAAGCCCTGTTGGTTTTCTATAAGAGAAGCTTTTGGTCTTCATAAAATGACTTTTTGGTCTCATATAAGAGAACCCTTTCGTTTTCTAAACGAAAAGGCTTTGGCTATTTATAAGAATACCCTTTGGTCTTCTAAAGGAAGACCCTTTGCCCTTCTACAAAAATTCACTTTGGTAGTTGTTGGTCTTCTATAAGAGCACTCTTAGGCTTCCCATAAGATGACCCTTTGAAAATAACACCATTTGGTCTTGAATTAAATGACCTTTTGCTTTCCAAATTTCTTTTGGTTTTCTGTAAGAGAAATTGTTTATCACCTATAATAGGACCCCTTGGTCTACCATAAGAAAACTCTCTTTTTTGGTGTTCTATAAGGAGACATACTGGTTTTCGTATTCTGTAAGTAGACCCTATCTATAGGAAACTTTGAAAAGAAGACCTTTAGAAGATCTTCTAACTACGGAAAGCCGTTAGGAGGTGTTCTTTTTTGGAAGGCCTTTAAGTGGTTTTCTATCTATAGAAGACCTCTAGGAGGGAATACTCCCTTATCCCTTCGGGAATATTTTGTGGACACATATTTATCTCACAAAATACAATACAAACCAAAACTATCCGATTCTTATAGTGTACCGCCCTTTCATTTATGAATGTCATCATAAATATAGATGTCCCTGGCTGGTAGCTCGTATGTGCCTGTGTGCGTAAGTGTTTGAAATGGCACGACGCCTTTTTTATTTTATTACTTGTTGTAAAACTTGGTACTGCGGTGTTGTTACAATGTGCAATCCTTCTCGCGTTTGAAACACAAATACATTCTCATCCGTGTAACCGCAACACAACCTACAACTCGTAACTTTAACAATAACTTCCGATTTCTGTCAGGACATTTGAACATTTCCTCTGGCGCGTTACAATGGTGGGCAAAAAAGAGGCGAGGAAAGAGAGAGAGAGAGAGTGTGTCATTTGTTCCTACAGCAGTATGTTTTATTGAAAAAATACACTTTTATTAAATTCTAAAATATTTTTGTAATGCAATAAATTGAAATATGCATTATTCAATTTGTTTTAAAATTATTTTCTGCGATTGTTAAATATTTATCCCCAAAGAATTCTAAATTTTCAGCTTTGAATATTCCAAAAAATATTTGTTCGCCAACAAAAGAGGATTTCTTTCAATTCCCAGCCGAGACAAATGTGGTTTCTTCACCTTTAGTGCAACTCGTGTTTTTTTATAAAATATTCCACGAACCTTTTAGCAACAATAACAACAACAATTTCTTATGGCCTCCTGCAACCACATTCGTTTGTCTGTCTGTCTCCATATCAAGTTCATGTTTATTTAATTTGATCAATTGCATCTAAAGTGTCACATAAATTGTAAAGAGAAACGAATTGAGGAAAAAAATTGAATTTCGAAACGAAAAACGCTTTAGAAGTGAAGAAAACTATAAAAAGGCCAGAAAAAGAATGATGTTGGTATTTCGATTGAGGCTAAAAAAACGAAAACATTGAACTCGATAGACACACATGTTTCGAATTTATGTCTTCTTTATGTTACTGCTGCATTTGGCATCTAAAAGAGGATGCAGTGAACATCTTACGAGGGAAGGATATGGGAAAGGGAAGGACCATAGGCGTGGATTTTTTAAACAATTTTACAAGCAACCGGGCAGGACCATAGGCGTGGATTTTTTAAACAATTTTACAAGCAACCGGGCAGGACCATAGGCGTGGATTTTTTAAACAATTTTGCAAGCAACCGGGCAGGACCATAGGCGTGGATTTTTTAAACAATTTTACAAGCAACCGGGCAGGACCATAGGCGTGGATTTTTTAAACAATTTTACAAGCAACCGGGCAGGACCATAGGCGTGGATTTTTTAAACAATTTTACAAGCAACCGGGCAGGACCATAGGCGTGGATTTTTTAAACAATTTTACAAGCAACCGCCAAGACCATAGGCGTGGATTTTTTAAACAATTTTACAAGCAACCGCCAAGACCATAGGCGTGGATTTTTTACACAATTTTACAAGCAACCGCCAAGACCATAGGCGTGGATTTTTTAAACAATTTTACAAGCAACCGCCAAGACCATAGGCGTGGATTCTTTAAACAATTTTACAAGCAACCGCCAAGACCATAGGCGTGGATTTTTTAAACAATTTTACAAGCAACCGCCAAGACCATAGGGGTGGATTTTTTAAACAATTTTACAAGCAACCGCCAAGACCATAGGCGTGGATTTTTTAAACAATTTTACAAGCAACCGCCAAGACCATAGGCGTGGATTTTTTAAACAATTTTACAAGCAACCACCAAGACCATAGGCGTGGATTTTTTAAACAATTTTACAAGCAACCGCCAAGACCATAGGCGTGGATTTTTTAAACAATTTTACAAGCAACCGCCAAGACCATAGGCGTGGATTTTTTAAACAATTTTACAAGCAACCGCCAAGACCATAGGCGTGGATTTTTTAAACAATTTTACAAGCAACCGCCAAGACCATAGGCGTGGATTTTTTAAACAATTTTACAAGCAACCGCCAAGACCATAGGCGTGGATTTTTTAAACAATTTTACAAGCAACCACCAAGACCATAGGCGTGGATTTTTTAAACAATTTTACAAGCAACCGCCAAGACCATAGGCGTGGATTTTTTAAACAATTTTACAAGCAACCGCCAAGACCATAGGCGTGGATTTTTTAAACAATTTTACAAGCAACCGCCAAGACCATAGGCGTGGATTTTTTAAACAATTTTACAAGCAACCACCAAGACCATAGGCGTGGATTTTTTAAACAATTTTACAAGCAACCGCCAAGACCATAGGCGTGGATTTTTTAAACAATTTTACAAGCAACCGCCAAGACCATAGGCGTGGATTTTTTAAACAATTTTACAAGCAACCGCCAAGACCATAGGCGTGGATTTTTTAAACAATTTTACAAGCAACCGCCAAGACCATAGGCGTGGATTTTTTAAACAATTTTACAAGCAACCGCCAAGACCATAGGCGTGGATTTTTTAAACAATTTTACAAGCAACCGCCAAGACCATAGGCGTGGATTTTTTAAACAATTTTACAAGCAACCGCCAAGACCATAGGCGTGGATTTTTTAAACAATTTTACAAGCAACCGCCAAGACCATAGGCGTGGATTTTTTAAACAATTTTACAAGCAACCGCCAAGACCATAGGCGTGGATTTTTTAAACAATTTTACAAGCAACCGCCAAGACCATAGGCGTGGATTTTTTAAACAATTTTACAAGCAACCGCCAAGACCATAGGCGTGGATTTTTTAAACAATTTTACAAGCAACCGCCAAGACCATAGGCGTGGATTTTTTAAACAATTTTACAAGCAACCGCCAAGACCATAGGCGTGGATTTTTTAAACAATTTTACAAGCAACCGCCAAGACCATAGGCGTGGATTTTTTAAACAATTTTACAAGCAACCGCCAAGACCATAGGCGTGGATTTTTTAAACAATTTTACAAGCAACCGCCAAGACCATAGGCGTGGATTTTTTAAACAATTTTACAAGCAACCGCCAAGACCATAGGCGTGGATTTTTTAAACAATTTTACAAGCAACCGCCAAGACCATAGGCGTGGATTTTTTAAACAATTTTACAAGCAAACCGCCAAGACCATAGGCGTGGATTTTTTAAACAATTTTACAAGCAACCGCCAAGACCATAGGCGTGGATTTTTTAAACAATTTTACAAGCAACCGCCAAGACCATAGGCGTGGATTTTTTAAACAATTTTACAAGCAACCGCCAAGACCATAGGCGTGGATTTTTTAAACAATTTTACAAGCAACCGCCAAGACAATAGGCGTGGATTTTTTAAACAATTTTACAAGCAACCGCCAAGACAATAGGCGTGGATTTTTTAAACAATTTTACAAACAACCGGGCAGGACCATAGGCGTGGATTTTTTAAACAATTTTACAAGCAACCGCCAAGACCATAGGCGTGGATTTTTTAAACAATTTTACAAACAACCGGGCAGGACCATAGGCGTGGATTTTTTAAACAATTTTACAAGCAACCGCCAAGACCATAGGCGTGGATTTTTTAAACAATTTTACAAACAACCGGGCAGGACCATAGGCGTGGATTTTTTAAACAATTTTACAAGCAACCGCCAAGACCATAGGCGTGGATTTTTTAAACAATTTTACAAGCAACCGCCAAGACCATAGGCGTGGATTTTTTAAACAATTTTACAAGCAACCGCCAAGACCATAGGCGTGGATTTTTTAAACAATTTTACAAGCAACCGCCAAGACCATAGGCGTGGATTTTTTAAACAATTTTACAAGCAACCACCAAGACCATAGGCGTGGATTTTTAAACAATTTTACAAGCAACCGCCAAGACCATAGGCGTGGATTTTTTAAACAATTTTACAAGCAACCGCCAAGACCATAGGCGTGGATTTTTTAAACAATTTTACAAGCAACCGCCAAGACCATAGGCGTGGATTTTTTAAACAATTTTACAAGCAACCGCCAAGACCATAGGCGTGGATTTTTTAAACAATTTTACAAGCAACCGCCAAGACCATAGGCTTGGATTTTTTAAACAATTTTACAAGCAACCGCCAAGACCATAGGCGTGGATTTTTTAAACAATTTTACAAGCAACCGCCAAGACCATAGGCGTGGATTTTTTAAACAATTTTACAAGCAACCGCCAAGACCATAGGCGTGGATTTTTTAAACAATTTTACAAACAACCGGGCAGGACCATAGGCGTGGATTTTTTAAACAATTTTACAAGCAACCGCCAAGACCATAGGCGTGGATTTTTTAAACAATTTTACAAGCAACCGCCAAGACCATAGGCGTGGATTTTTAAAACAATTTTACAAGCAACCGCCAAGACAATAGGCGTGGATTTTTTAAACAATTTTACAAGCAACCGCCAAGACAATAGGCGTGGATTTTTTAAACAATTTTACAAACAACCGGGCAGGACCATAGGCGTGGATTTTTTAAACAATTTTACAAGCAACCGCCAAGACCATAGGCGTGGATTTTTTAAACAATTTTACAAACAACCGGGCAGGACCATAGGCGTGGATTTTTTAAACAATTTTACAAGCAACCGCCAAGACCATAGGCGTGGATTTTTTAAACAATTTTACAAACAACCGGGCAGGACCATAGGCGTGGATTTTTTAAACAATTTTACAAGCAACCGCCAAGACCATAGGCGTGGATTTTTTAAACAATTTTACAAGCAACCGCCAAGACCATAGGCGTGGATTTTTTAAACAATTTTACAAGCAACCGCCAAGACCATAGGCGTGGATTTTTTAAACAATTTTACAAGCAACCGCCCAAGACCATAGGCGTGGATTTTTTAAACAATTTTACAAGCAACCGCCAAGACCATAGGCGTTGGTTTTTTAAACAATTTTACAAGCAACCACCAAGACCATAGGCGTGGATTTTTTAAACAATTTTACAAGCAACCGCCAAGACCATAGGCCTGGATTTTTTAAACAATTTTACAAGCAACCACCAAGACCATAGGCGTGGATTTTTTAAACAATTTTACAAGCAACCGCCAAGACCATAGGCGTGGATTTTTTAAACAATTTTACAAGCAACCGCCAAGACCATAGGCGTGGATTTTTTAAACAATTTTACAAGCAACCGCCAAGACCATAGGCGTGGATTTTTTAAACAATTTACAAGCAACCGCCAAGACCATAGGCGTGGATTTTTTAAAACAATTTTACAAGCAACCGCCAAGACCATAGGCGTGGATTTTTTAAACAATTTTACAAGCAACCGCCAAGACCATAGGCGTGGATTTTTTAAACAATTTTACAAGCAACCGCCAAGACCATAGGCGTGGATTTTTTAAACAATTTTACAAGCAACCGCCAAGACCATAGGCGTGGATTTTTTAAACAATTTTACAAGCAACCGCCAAGACCATAGGCGTGGATTTTTTAAACAATTTTACAAACAACCGGGCAGGACCATAGGCGTGGATTTTTTAAACAATTTTACAAGCAACCGCCAAGACCATAGGCGTGGATTTTTTAAACAATTTTACAAACAACCGGGCAGGACCAATAGGCGTGGATTTTTTAAACAATTTTACAAGCAACCGCCAAGACCATAGGCGTGGATTTTTTAAACAATTTTACAAGCAAACCGCCAAGACCATAGGCGTGGATTTTTTAAACAATTTTACAAACAACCGGGCAGGACCATAGGCGTGGATTTTTTAAACAATTTTACAAGCAACCGCCAAGACCATAGGCCGTGGATTTTTTAAACAATTTTACAAACAACCGGGCAGGACCATAGGCGTGGATTTTTTAAACAATTTTACAAGCAACCGCCAAGACCATAGGCGTGGATTTTTTAAACAATTTTACAAACAACCGGGCAGGACCATAGGCGTGGATTTTTTAAACAATTTTACAAGCAACCGCCAAGACCATAGGCGTGGATTTTTTAAAACAATTTTACAAACAACCGGGCAGGACCATAGGCGTGGATTTTTTAAACAATTTTACAAGCAACCGCCAAGACCATAGGCGTGGATTTTTTAAACAATTTTACAAACAACCGGGCAGGACCATAGGCGTGGATTTTTTAAACAATTTTACAAGCAACCGCCAAGACCATAGGCGTGGATTTTTTAAACAATTTTACAACAACCGGGCAGGACCATAGGCGTGGATTTTTTAAACAATTTTACAAGCAACCGCCAAGACCATAGGCGTGGATTTTTTAAACAATTTTACAAACAACCGGGCAGGACCATAGGCGTGGATTTTTTAAACAATTTTACAAGCAACCGCCAAGACCATAGGCGTGGATTTTTTAAACAATTTTACAAACAACCGGGCAGGACCATAGGCGTGGATTTTTTAAACAATTTTACAAGCAACCGCCAAGACCATAGGCGTGGATTTTTTAAACAATTTTACAAACAACCGGGCAGGACCATAGGCGTGGATTTTTTAAACAATTTTACAAGCAACCGCCAAGACCATAGGCGTGGATTTTTTAAACAATTTTACAAACAACCGGGCAGGACCATAGGCGTGGATTTTTTAAACAATTTTACAAGCAACCGCCAAGACCATAGGCGTGGATTTTTTAAACAATTTTACAAACAACCGGGCAGGACCATAGGCGTGGATTTTTTAAACAATTTTACAAGCAACCGCCAAGACCATAGGCGTGGATTTTTTAAACAATTTTACAAACAACCGGGCAGGACCATAGGCGTGGATTTTTTAAACAATTTTACAAGCAACCGCCAAGACCATAGGCGTGGATTTTTTAAACAATTTTACAAACAACCGGGCAGGACCATAGGCGTGGATTTTTTAAACAATTTTACAAGCAACCGCCAAGACCATAGGCGTGGATTTTTTTAACAATTTTACAAACAACCGGGCAGGACCATAGGCGTGGATTTTTAAACAATTTTACAAGCACCGCCAAGACCATAGGCGTGATTTTTTAAACAATTTTACAAGCAACCGCCAAGACCATAGGCGTGGATAACAATTTTACAAACAACCGGGCAGGACCATAGGCGTGGATTTTTTAAACAATTTTACAAGCAACCGCCAAGACCATAGGCGTGGATTTTTTAAACAATTTTACAAACAACCGGGCAGGACCATAGGCGTGGATTTTTTAAACAATTTTACAAGCAACCGCCAAGACCATAGGCGTGGATTTTTTAAACAATTTTACAAGCAACCGCCAAGACCATAGGCGTGGATTTTTTAAACAATTTTACAAACAACCGGGCAGGACCATAGGCGTGGATTTTTTAAACAATTTTACAAGCAACCGCCAAGACCATAGGCGTGGATTTTTTTAAACAATTTTACAAGCAACCGCCAAGACCATAGGCGTGGATTTTTTAAACAATTTTACAAACAACCGGGCAGGACCATAGGCGTGGATTTTTTAAACAATTTTACAAGCAACCGCCAAGACCATAGGCGTGGATTTTTTAAACAATTTTACAAGCAACCGCCAAGACCATAGGCGTGGATTTTTTAAACAATTTTACAAACAACCGGGCAGGACCATAGGCGTGGATTTTTTAAACAATTTTACAAGCAACCGCCAAGACCATAGGCGTGGATTTTTTAAACAATTTTACAAGCAACCGCCAAGACCATAGGCGTGGATTTTTTAAACAATTTTACAAACAACCGGGCAGGACCATAGGCGTGGATTTTTTAAACAATTTTACAAGCAACCGCCAAGACCATAGGCGTGGATTTTTTAAACAATTTTACAAGCAACCGCCAAGACCATAGGCGTGGATTTTTTAAACAATTTTACAAGCAACCGCCAAGACCATAGGCGTGGATTTTTTAAACAATTTTACAAACAACCGGCAGGACCATAGGCGTGGATTTTTTAAACAATTTTACAAGCAACCGCCAAGACCATAGGCGTGGATTTTTTAAACAATTTTACAAACAACCGGGCAGGACCATAGGCGTGGATTTTTTAAACAATTTTACAAGCAACCGCCAAGACCATAGGCGTGGATTTTTTAAACAATTTTACAAACAACCGGGCAGGACCATAGGCGTGGATTTTTTAAACAATTTTACAAGCAACCGCCAAGACCATAGGCGTGGATTTTTTAAACAATTTTACAAACAACCGGGCAGGACCATAGGCGTGGATTTTTTAAACAATTTTACAAGCAACCGCCAAGACCATAGGCGTGGATTTTTTAAACAATTTTACAAACAACCGGCAGGACCATAGGCGTGGATTTTTTAAACAATTTTACAAGCAACCGCCAAGACCATAGGCGTGGATTTTTTAAACAATTTTACAAGCAACCGCCAAGACCATAGGCGTGGATTTTTTAAACAATTTTACAAGCAACCGCCAAGACCATAGGCGTGGATTTTTTAAACAATTTTACAAGCAACCGCCAAGACCATAGGCGTGGATTTTTTAAACAATTTTACAAGCAACCGCCAAGACCATAGGCGTGGATTTTTTAAACAATTTTACAAGCAACCGCCAAGACCATAGGCGTGGATTTTTTAAACAATTTTACAAGCAACCGCCAAGACCATAGGCGTTGATTTTTTAAACAATTTTACAAGCAACCACCAAGACCATAGGCGTGGATTTTTTAAACAATTTTACAAGCAACCGCCAAGACCATAGGCCTGGATTTTTTAAACAATTTTACAAGCAACCACCAAGACCATAGGCGTGGATTTTTTAAACAATTTTACAAGCAACCACCAAGACCATAGGCGTGGATTTTTTAAACAATTTTACAAGCAACCGCCAAGACCATAGGCGTGGATTTTTTAAACAATTTTACAAGCAACCGCCAAGACCATAGGCGTGGATTTTTTAAACAATTTTACAAGCAACCGCCAAGACCATAGGCGTGGATTTTTTAAACAATTTTACAAGCAACCGCCAAGACCATAGGCGTGGATTTTTAAACAATTTTACAAGCAACCGCCAAGACCATAGGCGTGGATTTTTTAAACAATTTTACAAGCAACCACCAAGACCATAGGCGTGGATTTTTTAAACAATTTTACAAGCAACCGCCAAGACCATAGGCGTGGATTTTTTAAACAATTTTACAAGCAACCGGGCAGGACCATAGGCGTGGATTTTTTAAACAATTTTACAAACAACCGGGCAGGACCATAGGCGTGGATTTTTTAAACAATTTTACAAGCAACCGGCAGGACCATAGGCGTGGATTTTTTAAACAATTTTACAAGCAACCGCCAAGACCATAGGCGTGGATTTTTTAAACAATTTTACAAGCAACCGCCAAGACCATAGGCGTGGATTTTTTAAACAATTTTACAAGCAACCACCAAGACCATAGGCGTGGATTTTTTAAACAATTTTACAAGCAACCGCCAAGACCATAGGCGTGGATTTTTTTAACAATTTTACAAGCAACCGCCAAGACCATAGGCCTGGATTTTTTTAACAATTTTACAAGCAACCGCCAAGACCATAGGCGTGGATTTTTTAAACAATTTTACAAGCAACCGCCAAGACCATAGGCGTGGACTTTTTAAACAATTTTACAAGCAACCCCAAGACCATAGGCGTGGATTTTTTAAACAATTTTACAAGCAACCGCCAAGACCATAGGCGTGGATTTTTTAAACAATTTTACAAGCAACCGCCAAGACCATAGGCGTGGATTTTTTAAACAATTTTACAAGCAACCGCCAAGACCATAGGCGTTGATTTTTTAAACAATTTTACAAGCAACCACCAAGACCATAGGCGTGGATTTTTTAAACAATTTTACAAGCAACCGCCAAGACCATAGGCCTGGATTTTTTAAACAATTTTACAAGCAACCACCAAGACCATAGGCGTGGATTTTTTAAACAATTTTACAAGCAACCGCCAAGACCATAGGCGTGGATTTTTTAAACAATTTTACAAGCAACCGCCAAGACCATAGGCGTGGATTTTTTAAACAATTTTACAAGCAACCGCCAAGACCATAGGCGTGGATTTTTTAAACAATTTTACAAGCAACCGCCAAGACCATAGGCGTGGATTTTTTAAACAATTTTACAAGCAACCGCCAAGACCATAGGCGTGGATTTTTTAAACAATTTTACAAGCAACCGCCAAGACCATAGGCGTGGATTTTTTAAAACAATTTTACAAGCAACCAGCAGACCATAGGCGTGGATTTTTTAAACAATTTTACAAGCAACCGGCCAGACCATAGGCGTGGATTTTTTAAACAATTTTACAAGCAACCGGCCAGGACCATAGGCGTGGATTTTTTAAACAATTTTACAAGCAACCACCAAGACCATAGGCGTGGATTTTTTAAACAATTTTACAAGCAACCACCAAGACCATAGGCGTGGATTTTTTAAACAATTTTACAAGCAACCGCCAAGACCATAGGCGTGGATTTTTTAAACTATTTTACAAGCAACCACCAAGACCATAGGCGTGGATTTTTTAAACAATTTTACAAGCAACCGCCAAGACCATAGGCGTGGATTTTTTAAACAATTTTACAAGCAACCACCAAGACCATAGGCGTGGATTTTTTAAACAATTTTACAAGCAACCGCCAAGACCATAGGCGTGGATTTTTTAAACAATTTTACAAGCAACCGGCAAGACCATAGGCGTGGATTTTTTAAACAATTTACAAAGCAACCGCGCAGGACCATAGGCGTGGATTTTTTAAACAATTTTACAAGCAACCGCCAAGACCATAGGCGTGGATTTTTTAAACAATTTTACAAGCAACCGCAAGGACCATAGGCGTGGATTTTTTAAACAATTTTACAAGCAACCGGGCCAAGACCATAGGCGTGGATTTTTTAAACAATTTTACAAGCAACCGGCCAAGGACCATAGGCGTGGATTTTTTAAACAATTTTACAAGCAACCACCAAGACCATAGGCGTGGATTTTTTAAACAATTTTACAAGCAACCGCCAAGACCATAGCGTGGATTTTTTAAACAATTTTACAAGCAACCGCCAAGACCATAGGCGTGGATTTTTTAAACAATTTTACAAGCAACCACCAAGACCATAGGCGTGGATTTTTTAAACAATTTTACAAGCAACCGCCAAGACCATAGGCGTGGATTTTTTAAACAATTTTACAAGCAACCGCCAAGACCATAGGCGTGGATTTTTTTAACAATTTTACAAGCAACCGCCAAGACCATAGGCGTGGATTTTTTAAACAATTTTACAAGCAACCGCCAAGACCATAGGCGTGGATTTTTTAAACAATTTTACAAGCAACCACCAAGACCATAGGCGTGGATTTTTTAAACAATTTTACAAGCAACCGCCAAGACCATAGGCGTGGATTTTTTAAACAATTTTACAAGCAACCGCCAAGACATAGGCGTGGATTTTTTAAACAATTTTACAAGCAACCGCCAAGACCATAGGCGTAGGATTTTTTAAACAATTTTACAAGCAACCACCAAGACCATAGGCGTGGATTTTTTAAACAATTTTACAAGCAACCGCCAAGACCATAGGCTGGATTTTTTAAACAATTTTACAAGCAACCACCAGGACCATAGGCGTGGATTTTTTAAACAATTTTACAAGCAACCGCCAAGACCATAGGCCTGGATTTTTTAAACAATTTTACAAGCAACCACCAAGACCATAGGCGTGGATTTTTTAAACAATTTTACAAGCAACCGCCAAGACCATAGGCGTGGATTTTTTAAACAATTTTACAAGCAACCGCCAAGACCATAGGCGTGGATTTTTTTAAACAATTTTACAAGCAACCGCCAAGACCATAGGCGTGGATTTTTTAAACAATTTTACAAGCAACCGCCAAGACCATAGGCGTGGATTTTTTAAACAATTTTACAAGCAACCGCCAAGACCATAGGCGTGGATTTTTTAAACAATTTTACAAGCAACCACCAAGACCATAGGCGTGGATTTTTTAAACAATTTTACAAGCAACCGCCAAGACCATAGGCGTGGATTTTTTAAACAATTTTACAAGCAACCGCCAAGACCATAGGCGTGGATTTTTTAAACAATTTTACAAGCAACCGCCAAGACCATAGGCGTGGATTTTTTAAACAATTTTACAAGCAACCACCAAGACCATAGGCGTGGATTTTTTAAACAATTTTACAAGCAACCACCAAGACCATAGGCGTGGATTTTTTAAACAATTTTACAAGCAACCGCCAAGACCATAGGCGTGGATTTTTTAAACAATTTTACAAGCAACCGCCAAGACCATAGGCGTGGATTTTTTAAACAATTTTACAAGCAACCGCCAAGACCATAGGCGTGGATTTTTTAAACAATTTTACAAGCAACCACCAAGACCATAGGCGTGGATTTTTTAAACAATTTTACAAGCAACCACCAAGACCATAGGCGTGGATTTTTTAAACAATTTTACAAGCAACCGCCAAGACCATAGGCGTGGATTTTTTAAACAATTTTACAAGCAACCGCCAAGACCATAGGCGTGGATTTTTTAAACAATTTTACAAGCAACCGCCAAGACCATAGGCGTGGATTTTTTAAACAATTTTACAAGCAACCGCCAAGACCATAGGCGTGGATTTTTTAAACAATTTTACAAGCAACCGCCAAGACCATAGGCGTGGATTTTTTAAACAATTTTACAAGCAACCGCCAAGACCATAGGCGTGGATTTTTTAAACAATTTTACAAGCAACCGCCAAGACCATAGGCGTGGATTTTTTAAAACATTTTACAAAGCAACCACCAGACCATAGGCGTGGATTTTTTAAACAATTTTACAAGCAACCGCCAAGACCATAGGCGTGGATTTTTTAAACAATTTTACAAGCAACCACCAAGACCATAGGCGTGGATTTTTTAAACAATTTTACAAGCAACCGCCAAGACCATAGGCGTGGATTTTTTAAACAATTTTACAAGCAACCACCAAGACCATAGGCGTGGATTTTTTAAACAATTTTACAAGCAACCGCCAAGACCATAGGCGTGGATTTTTTAAACAATTTTACAAGCAACCGCCAAGACCATAGGCGTGGATTTTTTAAACAATTTTACAAGCAACCGCCAAGACCATAGGCGTGGATTTTTTAAACAATTTTACAAGCAACCGCCAAGACCATAGGCGTGGATTTTTTAAACAATTTTACAAGCAACCGCCAAGACCATAGGCGTGGATTTTTTAAACAATTTTACAAGCAACCACCAAGACCATAGGCGTGGATTTTTTAAACAATTTTACAAGCAACCGCCAAGACCATAGGCGTGGATTTTTTAAACAATTTTACAAGCAACCGCCAAGACCATAGGCGTGGATTTTTTTAAACAATTTTACAAGCAACCGCCAAGACCATAGGCGTGGATTTTTTAAACAATTTTACAAGCAACCACCAAGACCATAGGCGTGGATTTTTAAACAATTTTACAAGCAACCGCCAAGACCATAGGCGTGGATTTTTTAAACAATTTTACAAGCAACCGCCAAGACCATAGGCGTGGATTTTTTAAACAATTTTACAAGCAACCGCCAAGACCATAGGCGTGGATTTTTTAAACAATTTTACAAGCAACCGCCAAGACCATAGGCGTGGATTTTTTAAACAATTTTACAAGCAACCGCCAAGACCATAGGCGTGGATTTTTTAAACAATTTTACAAGCAACCGCCAAGACCATAGGCGTGGATTTTTTAAACAATTTTACAAGCAACCACCAAGACCATAGGCGTGGATTTTTTAAACAATTTTACAAGCAACCCGCCAAGACCATAGGCGTGGATTTTTTAAACAATTTTACAAGCAACCGCCAAGACCATAGGCGTGGATTTTTTAAACAATTTTACAAGCAACCGCCAAGACCATAGGCGTGGATTTTTTAAACAATTTTACAAGCAACCACCAAGACCATAGGCGTGGATTTTTTAAACAATTTTACAAGCAACCGCCAAGACCATAGGCGTGGATTTTTTAAACAATTTTACAAGCAACCACCAAGACCATAGGCGTGGATTTTTTAAACAATTTTACAAGCAACCGCCAAGACCATAGGCGTGGATTTTTTAAACAATTTTACAAGCAACCGCCAAGACCATAGGCGTGATTTTTTAAACAATTTTACAAGCAACCGCCAAGACCATAGGCGTGGATTTTTTAAACAATTTTACAAGCAACCACCAAGACCATAGGCGTGGATTTTTAAACAATTTTACAAGCAACCGCCAAGACCATAGGCGTGGATTTTTTAAACAATTTTACAAGCAACCACCAAGACCATAGGCGTGGATTTTTTAAACAATTTTACAAGCAACGCCAAGACCATAGGCGTGGATTTTTTAAACAATTTTACAAGCAACCGCCAAGACCATAGGCGTGGATTTTTTAAACAATTTTACAAGCAACCGCCAAGACCATAGGCGTGGATTTTTTAAACAATTTTACAAGCAACCGCCAAGACCATAGGCGTGGATTTTTAAACAATTTACAATACTATGGCTACCACCAAGATCATAGGCGTGGATTTTTTAAACAATTTTACA